>NC_063189.1:25605277-25632777 GCF_017589495.1 Alosa alosa | reverse complement strand
TCTGATAGCTATGAT
This sequence comes from Alosa alosa, assembly GCF_017589495.1. Classification (NCBI taxonomy): domain Eukaryota; kingdom Metazoa; phylum Chordata; class Actinopteri; order Clupeiformes; family Clupeidae; genus Alosa; species Alosa alosa. The sequence goes on along the minus strand of NC_063189.1, from coordinate 25,632,762 downwards.
ATCCCTGATAGTTCTTGCTTTAGGACAGTGACCAGTATTCCAGTATTCAAAGGTTTCCATTTAGATGAAAGAAGAGGAAGAAGGATGTCTCTGATCATATCAAAATACCATAACATTACTCTGCTAACAAAGTGCAACAAATAACATTATTCTCAACATAAGGTTAAGGACAAAGTATTAGGTTAGCATTAGGTTATGGTATGTATCAGAGTGAATAATATGTTATACAAGTGATGTTATGTTTGTAATATATACCTCACTACAGAGTTGGGGTTGCCTGAAAATACAGTACATGAACGGTAGTCAGCATATGAAATTTCTTTGTAAAAAGTGTGAATAAGACAAAGACTAAGTGTGTGTGTGTGTGTGTGTGTGTGTGTGCATGTATTCCATTGTGAGAGATTAATGGTGCATAGAACATTCTACAATGATGTAAGACAGAGCATGTACATCTACGATGAAAGAGAGAGCAATAGAGAGAGAGGGAGGGAGGAGAGAGAGAGCAAGAGCGCAGTAGAGCAGTCATTTTTTCATAATGTCAGACGGACCTGATAGAATTGCTGAGTGTCGCCGATAGACTGCCTAATTTTCCCCCTGCCGTTCGTCCTAATTGCTCTGCTGCCCCTGCATTCCTAATACAGTAGACTTTAGGGATTTACCATTTCCAAACTGATAATGTGATAGACCGAAGCCTTTCACTCAATTACCTGATTAATTAACATCACACATAAAACAGTCTCATGGCCGTGCAGCGCAGTGTGAATATAAAGAATGGTAATGCTCGGGGGACTGGCAGCCACTGGTGCAGACACAGCCTGTCAGTAGTCAGCAGTGTGCTGGTGTGCCTGCAGGCTGTGCTAGGCTGAGTTTAACACGGGGGGGCGTTTTTAAAAAGTCTCACCCAGAGGGATTGCTTGAAGCAAAGTGCAGTGTGTGTGTGTGTGTGTGTGTGTGTGTGTGTGTGTGTGTGTGTGTGTGAGAGAGACAGCCAGATTGTGACAGAGAGTAAAGCAGACAAGTAAGCAGATACTGTAAAAGAGATTGAGAGAGAGAGAAAGACAGAGAGAACATGTATGTGGACACATGTGTTTGTATCGATTAACAGTGGTGATAATGATTTAAAACCATGTTGTCTCTCTTTCAGGAGAAAGTACAAGAAGACCTCACAGAGGTAAGCCTGAGTGTGGCTCTGACAGACGGCAAGGACCTCCCTCACCCCTCCCGCCCACTGCTCCTCCATAGGACATCACTGTGGCTGTCAAACTCCACTTGGAGATGATGGATGGAGGAAATAAAGACACACACACTCCACGTGCTCCTCTGATATATAAGGCACAGTGGAGGCTCTGGAGGCGTGGGGCTTCCTGTTTTGGTGCCTGTTGTTGTCTGAATTGGGTGATTACGGGAAGCAGGTTGTATGGGGACCACAGGGAGCTAAATGAGGAAGACTGGAGACGAGAGAGCAGGGAGATACACTATAGATAGATACATGTAGATGCATATACATACATACTGTACATACATACATAGATACAGAGATACACACACACACACACATATATACATACATATGTAGATACTAGAGATTATAATTTAGAGAGGAGAAATGATTGCCTATGAGCAGTAAAAGCTGAGGGTGATAGAAATGCTCTACGGTGAGTACGGTGATCAGAGAGGCTGAGATGATAAGATGTGGTATTGGAGGCTGGTATGTGCCTAACGTGTCTGTGGATGTGGTGTTAGAGGCTGGTATGTGCCTAACGTGTCTGTAGATGTGGTGTTAGAGGCTGGTATGTGCCTAACGTGTCTGTAGATGTGGTGTTAGAGGCTGGTATGTGCCTAATGTGTCTGTAGATGTGGTGTTAGAGGTGGGTATGTGCCTAAAGTGTCTGTAGATGTGGTATTGGAGGCTGGTATGTGCCTAATGTGTCTGTAGATGTGGTGTTAGAGGCTGGTATGTGCCTAACGTGTCTGTAGATGTGGTGTTGGAGGCTGGTATGTGCCTAACGTGTCTGTAGATGTGGTGTTAGAGGCTGGTATGTGCCTAACGTGTCTGTAGATGTGGTATTGGAGGCTGGTATGTGCCTAACGAGTCTGTAGATGTGGTGTTAGAGGTGGGTATGTGCCTAACGTGTCTGTAGATGTGGTATTGGAGGCTGGTATGTGCCTAATTTGTCTGTAGATGTGGTGTTCGAGGCTGGTATGTGCCTAACGTGTCTGTAGATGTGGTGTTAGAGGCTGGTATGTGCCTAACATGTCTGTAGATGTGGTGTTAGAGGCGGGTATGTGCCCAGCATGTCTGGCAAAGGGGGGCATGGTCTCCAGTGGCACAGGGCTCTGATTGGCAGCTGAATGCCAGCCTGTGTAATTACATCCAGATTAATTGCCTGAAAAGAATTCTAGGACTGTATCATTACACCAGTGTAAAGACCCCCCCACACACACACACACACACACACACACACACACACACCAGTGTAAAGGTCCACACACACACACACACACACACACACACACACACACACACACACACACACACACACATCCTCCCATCCCCCATCTCCACAAGCATGCATACCATACACACACATTCAAACACACAGGCACATACATGCATATGCATAGCGCAAACATACATGTATGCTAAAATATACTGATTTGAAAATTCCACATGTGCAGAGAGAGAGAGAGGGACAGAGAGAGAGAGAGAGAGACCGTGTGTGTGTGTGTGTGTGTGTGTGTGTGTGCATGGGTTTATTTTTTGAAGGACCCCCCCCCCCCTCCCACGGGTTCTGAGTAGCGAGACACCTGCGAGTCTTTAGCTCTGTGCTGCATTAGAGGCTTCTCCAGATCACATTGTTCAGGCCTAATGAACATAATGAATGTCAGAGTCATTAGAGGGAGACATAGAGGAGAGGAGCTGGTAAACAGCATGATTGTGTGTGTCTGTGTGTGTTTGTGAGTGCATGTGCTTGTTTTTCCTATGCTTGTGTATACATGTACGTGTGTGTGTGTGTGTGTGTGTGTGTGTGTGTGTATGTGTCTATATGTGTCTCGTGTCTGTGTTTGTGTTCAGCCACAGAATCAGTACAACAGAGGAGACAGGTTAGTGAAAGCATCGTGTCACTCAGGCTACACTGAGCGTCTGTGAGTAAATCATCCCTCGGCAATCACTGACCAATAAAATGACAGACGTTTGGCATTTAGGAGCAATCAGATGGGACACACTTTGTTAAAGCACTAAGCTCTCAGGTCGCACAGAGAGACCCCTGAAAACAAGCCATCCTCTGGGCCTCTGTCTGTAGTGAGCCACTAATAATTATTGCGGGCTTAATTCAAGAGGACAGCCCTCTCTGACGTGAAGTGATGAAGCCTGAACTAGGTTCAGGTCGTTTAGGTTAAACTGAAGGGCTCAGTGATGTGGAAGTTTAGGATCTTTGTTTGTAAAGACCCCCCCCACACACACACACACACGCACACACGCAAAAGTCACAAACATACGCAAGCAGGCATCTCTCTCCCTCTCTTCCTCACACACAACTACTAACACTCTGACTCCCCTGCAGTCTTTTTCACTTAAACACACACCTGGACTCTATCTGAACTCCAGAAGCAATGAATGTTATACTTCACATCAAAACGAAAGTGCTTCTTTGCAAAAAGAAGAATCGGGTTGCTGCCACTGTAATTTGATTAATCATAATTCAAGTGTTGGAGAATCTGGCAGCAGTTCAAGAATATCCCACAGTAATGGACTGAAAGCCTTAGTTCAATTTGTTCACTGGTCATTGAGTCTTACACACACTATGATGGATCCCAAAGCACTGATGTATTACTCCACATCCTGTGGTATTAACAGACAAGAGTATATGTAGGAAAGGGTTAGTCCAGGTGGAGGCTATTAGATGGCTACATAGTAGATGTATGATTGGCCAAAAGGGAATATCTTTTCACCTAATCTCCTGCATGTCATGATGTGTAGGCACATTCCGTTTGGGTATGCAAGTAGGGGTGGTTAGAATACTCAAGAGGTAAGCTACACCAGGGCTAGCGCAAAGATCATTATAACTGCTGTACTAAGCCTTACATGTTTCCCATAAGGGAAACCAGTCCAGAGTCAGATATAGCCGTGTAAACAAAAAGATATATACGTGTGTAATACAAGTAGTCTCAATCGCTGGTTCTAGTAATGTAGCTTGAGTTATTGAAAGCCACATAAATACAGACCAAATTTGGTGGAGTCTTCTAGTCTACACTTATGCATCTGCTGTGTGTCAGACTCACAAGGGCCCAGGGTCTGCCAAGCGTCACCGCTTTCAAAATGCTGCCCACACAGCAGTCATATATCCTGATGAAAGGGTGTTTAATCTGTATCAAATGTCTAGATGTATATTTTATTGTTTTTTTAATTTGCACTATACAGTATATTTGGTGGTTATAGCTTTGAGCATTTGTAAGACTTGATATTTATTGGGCATGTAGAATATATTTTGCTTCTTGAGTCACTGCTGCACAACAGGAGAAAGTTTGATCAGACTGTCAGACTGATGGCCAGAATCAGATTATGGAATTGATTAATAATGTCTAACAATGAACAGCAGGCTACAAGGATTGATCAAGTTGTTGTAGCCAACAACTAAAGCTGCCAGGCAGCTACAGTGCTACACTCTGGGGGCATGAGCCCTTATGTACCCCCAGAGTGTAGCACTACAGCTGTTGGTTGCAGGAACTCGTGCTAGGCAGAACCGATTGTTTTTGTTTGTTTTCGTACTCAGTACTCAGAAACGGAGATCTATGTGAAAATCGCCAGAATTCTCTTCTCAGAATTTGAGCTGCTTGCTTGCTCAAGCTAGTTGGCTTGATTAGTGTTCCCTTTTTTCTGAAATGTGAAATCAATCCATACAAATTAGGTTAGGATTGAACAAAGAGGTTTTACTGGACTGTGGCTGTGCACCACTGAGATAGATCATGTTCTCACTGTGATCCTTTGCTCTTATTTGTGGCTAGGGAATTGAAAACTCTTGCCCCAACTCGTCCATTTTCATTCCCTGCTATCTTTCCCTGCTAGTCTCTATCTCTCTTTTTTTCTCTCTCTTTCTCCTTTTCCTTTCACTGCTTCGCTTAAGGTAATGAAACAAGGAGGTGCACACAAGGCTTGTGTGGAAAAATATGTATTTTAGCCGAAAAGTTACAAAAGAAGTCAGAGGCTAAAACTGGAGCAACAGACGTTTCGGACCAAGTCCATTTTCAATGTCTCCAGTAGGAAGCGTGTGGCAGTTTTTCCGGTGTTGTATAGGGTGACGTGTCAGTTCAGGAGCTCCCCCGTTCACCATAAGGTGGAACACCATTAAGAGGACCTGGGTAGTTCCCATTACCTAATAATAAATAAATAAATAGATACACTTCTAGAGATCACAATGTGCAGATATACATATGAGAAATAACATGAAAATTATTATAAAGCATTTGAATGATTATACATTAATCATTCCTACTGGAGACATTGAAAATGGACTAGGTCCGAAACATCTGTTGCTCCAGTTTTAGGCTACATTTATACATGGCCGGCTATTTTCATAAACGGACATTTCACCCTCTCCGTTTTCAAAAATAACATCATGCACACCTGTCAGTTTTCAGAGAAGTTTCCCCGTGTATATATGCCGTCAAGAGCATGCCAAACCTGTCGGTGGCAGTGTAAGGAGAAGCTCAATCCCACGGAGCCAATCAGAGAATCAAATTAGCAACAACAGAAACAAATCACTTCCTATTTCTCTTTTGAATGATATTTGCCAATGCAAACAGGCCTAAAGCGTTTGCACAAAAATGTGTACCACCTTAATAGCATCCATAATCAGTAGCCAAACAAACTAAACATAGGGCACTCACATGACGTTAAGCATTTTCTGGCGCGTAATGTGACGTTTGAGAACCTAAAACCCCGTTTCTCCCAGTTGACACGACAACACATAACCGGCGTTATCATAAATCTCCACTTTGGCCGGAGTTTTTAGAAATAATCGTTTTCTGTGATAAAAACGGGGTTTTCGTGTAAATAAGAGGCCAAACCGCAGGGAAATATCTGCGTCTTCCCTTTGTGTAAACGGGGCCTTAGCCTCTGACTTCTTTTGTAACTTTTCGGCTACAATACATATTTTTCCACACAAGCCTTGTGTGCGCCTCCTTGTTTCATTACCTTAAGTGATCACTACTTTTTGGGAGCGGACGCACCAAGCAATACACGGGTCAAAAGTGTTGGCGCAGACGCCGACCTTGCTGGTTTTTTATTTCACTGCTTCCCCATTCTTCATCTTCTGCACCTGATAATTAGACGCATAATTACCCGGCTGAAATGAACCCCAGAACCATGGGTAATTACATTCCTCTCCACACCACTTTTCCCTTCCCCCCCCCTCCCCAACCTCCCCCTGTGACAGAATGGAGTCAGGTGCTCCTGTCCTCCCGGAAGCCCACTCGCAACCTGCTCACCAATTTAGCCTGTTTCTGTGCGCTTTAGCGTTTTGTCTGTGCAGGTGTACAAACACTCCCCTCTCTTGACACACACACACACACACACACTCACACAGACACACACACACACAGACTAGTCACACACCATTTGCCCGGTTATGCACAATTACCCTGATAGGACAGGCATGTATAGAGACATTACTGACAGAGGGTTTACACCCATTGTGAATGGTGTGGCATCTCTTCTTATCTTTTCCCTAGGTTCATGCTTCCATCCAAGATGCTGTACAGTAAGTGATGGTAGCATCTCTTATCTCCCTCTTGCCTATGGAAGGCCTAATGTATGAAACACTACATCATTAAAGCAGTAATGGACATCAGTGTGCATATAACTCTCTCCCCTGCATTAGTTCTACACTTGATCCTTGAGTGGGAAGTGCAAGTTCTTGTTTTTTTTTTTTTCTTCTTGTTGTATTTGAGGAAGTACAGGAGATTTATTGGGAAAGTGATGTCTTACGCTGGGCAAACACTGTGAATTTACTTGTCAGTCACACTTACACCGCACATTTCAGACCAATTGCTGTGCTTACACTGTACGTTCCACTGCTCACAATGCAAGATAGCCAACAAAAATGTCCGACATGGCAGAAATCCATGTCTTCTAATCGGGCGTTGTGAGCCTGCTCAAACTACACGATGAGTCAGACAGGAATTCGGCCTGATTCAGAGGTTTGGATTTGACTGCTTTGGGGCCAAATCATACCAGAATTACACAGTGGCTGCAAAGCATTACAGTTGCATTGCCTGACTTCTACTGCTGAGGCATAGTCTGGTGAGCTGAGAGTAAGAACCCTCAGTATGGATAACTAATCTCATGTCACCATGGCAATAGTCCATCTACATTTGCACTGTCATTGGGGGACTGAGCCCCTTAAAGAGTTTAATGTTTCTGCTGTTTCATCCAAAGGAGGTTGGATGGCGTGGAGAAGATCTATTCATCTGGATTAAGTGCAGGCTTTATTGCTGTGATCTCTGATGTGAACTTGCAGTCTTGATGATGATGAAAGCACATATCTCACACAGCCATCTACTTTGAAAAGCCCCATGCTCACCAAAATCATCATCTGTGTTCAATTACAATCATTCACATGATCAGTCCTAATGATCCTCTCATCGCCGACGCTCTGGTACAGTAGAGCACTTGTTTGACACTCAGAGACATTTTAATCACGTCTCTTAGCACGTACCAATGTGCACATCTCCATAGCTCTGGTGATGCACTGGGCACGTATTTCTCTCAGAGGTAATGGTGCAGGGCAGCGGGGTGTTTCATGTCCCTCATTTCCACTCGGTCGCCGCAGCGTTTGCTGGCGTGGCAAATCCATCCTGGCACGGTCGAGATGCTCGAGTGAGCAGAGCGGAGCAAGAATGAGAGGGAGATGAGGCGATTGGAGGCATCGGGCTTTAGTGTGAGCAGGTCAGTTGCTGCGGGGGTCTGTCGGGGCCTTTGGACCTTTCAGACGCTCAACAGTGGAGAGCAGGACGCGGCCCCTTCGGGCCTTCTGATTGGACACAGTAATGTGTGAATGTGCTGCCAGGCAAAACCTCTAATATGCTTGTCGTATTTTTTAATCCCGTTTTTTGAGGGTGTGCAAATATGTGACACATTTCCTGGAATTACAAAGAGAAACTGATATTAGTCAGTGCTCCAGTGTTGAGCTATCAGAGGATGGAAGGGACACTCATTTCCATTTCTCTCAGTAGTGTGTTTATATCGAGACTTTCTTCCGTAAAAATAATGAGATTGCATGTCATTGGTAAGAGAATACATTATTGATTATTTAGTAACACATACATGGTCCTCTGCCAGCACCTCAGTCTTGCATATCTTTCTACTTTATTTCTGAATGTAAAATGTGCACAAAATGTACTACTGAAGTCCCAGGCTGCGTCAGTCTCTCGCTGTGGCCTCTCCATGTGAGTCTGTCTTGTTTGGTGCTATAGTGGCTCCTCCCAATAATAAATCAAGTGCTGGTGTTTATTCTTAAGGCCGCGCCACATGCACGCCTCCCCTCAGATGAAAGGCCCCCGAGGCTGCAAAGGGCCGACAACATGAATTGTTTATATCCAAGTGTGCCTGTGGCGTCAATCTCTCAGGAGGGGCAGGCAGTGGCTGCAGACTGCGTATCTGCTCAGTGAGCGACTTTTGAAGCACCACCCTTTTTTCAGGTCTCCCCCAATGGGAGCTAAGACTGGGATGGTTTGGGGCCTGATGCGGCCCAGATGTGGCCTGAATCTGGCAGATCAGACTCCCATTAGGCTCCAGTCACCAGTTAGTTGTCATTTGGTCAACCTTGTAACCTGGTTAACTGATAACCTTGGCAGTTTGTACCAAGGATAACGTTTCCACGACATTATGCCATGGTCACTTGTAAATGTTGGCATTTGGTGCCGTGAGTAACATTGCCGCAATGTCCTGACTTGATTGACTGGTAATGTTACCAGTTGGTACCCTGAATAACGTTACCACAATGTTGTGCTATGGTTACCTGCAAAAGTTGTCATTTGGTATGTGAGTAATGTTGCCACAACATCCTGACCTGATCGACTGATAACATTGTCAGTTGGTACCGTGGATAACATTACCACAACGTCATGCTATGATCACTTGCAAAAGTTGTCATTTAATACTATGAGTAACATTGCCATTACGTCATAACATGGAGATATGCAATTACTTTTTTTACAATACCTTTGTTTTACAATACATAGAGATCATAGTTTGCCAGCTAGATGCTAACATTAGCTAACCTTATGGTGAATGTATTCATTATCCAGGCTAACGTTAACGTTATAGAATGGCTGTCAAAGTTTTGTCCATTATATAAGTTGAAAATAGGTTAATCATAATATTATCTGGTTATACCGATATCTAGATAACCAAGGTAATGTCTGATAACATTAACATAGCTCTGATGTTTCTTATGTGTTACGTTGGATAGCATGTGTAAGTTATTGTAATGAAATAGTTTTTATTGTTTTTAGATTAGATTAGATTCGCTATTGTCATTGTGCAGAGTACAAGTACAATGACAACGAAATGCAGTTTATAACCAGAAGTGCAGAAAAGTGCAATGTGATACACAGTATAGACAGGTGGTGCAGTATAAACAGTATAAGACATATAATGCAGTGTAGGGTATACAGTTAAGAAAGTGGTATGGTTTACAGTAATATAAATTAAATATAAATATAAATATGTGTAATGTATTAGCAGTAGCCTTATCAGAGTAGAATAGATATGGATATGCAGTAAGAACAGTGTATGAACAACATGTACAGATATGTGCAGTGTAGTAGCAGTAACATTAGAAGAGTAGTAAAAATAATATAAATATATATGCAGTATGTTAGGAGTAATAATAAATAATAAATATGGATATTCAGTATAAATTGTATAGACAGATGTGTACAGTATGTACAGATATGTGCAGTATAGTAACAGTAACATTATAGGGGTAGTAAAACATCAGTGTGTTTTAGTGTGTTACCTTAATGCAAACTTAATTTTTTACATGATATCAAATGTATAGGATAACATACTGTATGGCGACATTGAAGATTCTGTCAACCTGCAATTTAAAAATAAATTGTGAAGTTAATGTGTCCACTTCAGAGAAGCAGTTGGCTAGTAACATTACTTCACGTTAGCACTCAGCTAGGGAGTAGTCTATGATTTAGTCACCTAACAAATAGCAAAGAGATGTGCTGTCAGATGTAATACTAGTCAGTTAGTGTTGAGTGTGAGATTTTATCCAAGGCTATAGACTGTCAAAGAGTTAAGTTGTCTGGATATTATAGCCAAGAAGGTTGTGATCTCTGTTAGAATTGTATGGGCTGATATTCAGGCAGTTCTCTTCCTCTGCTTCCTAATGATGCATTTATTTTTGGTAAGGCTGACATGGTAATTTATTTCCCATTTAAAAAAATGGATTAACACCATGCAGCTCCATTAACATAAGGGGATATAAAATGCATGTCTTTACATTTTAAGCAGGAAAAAGCATGAAACACCAGAGTGGTTTTTTCGCTGCGACATCAGAATGAGTCACTTGTTGGAGACGAGTTTGCCACTGTCTGCCTCCCTGCCTCTGTTTACCACTGGGTTTAATTTGCACAGTGTTTCACTCTGTTTGGTGTGAAGGAGGAGGATAGACAGATGAGAAAAGAAAAAAGAAACACTGTTCTAGGATTGTGCTTCCATCAAAGGCTGTGGCTCCCTCTGAACAGCTCAACATGAACATTAGAAAGATCATCCACTGGAAAGACTGATGCCTGAACAAACTGTAGCAGCTGCTTACTACAGAGAGAGAGAGAGAGAGAGAGAGAGAGAGAGAGAGAGAGAGAGAGAGAGAGAGAGAGAGAGAGAGGGAGGATGTTTTAAACATTCTTTTTGTCAGCTGCTGTTTCTTTGTTGAACATTTGGTAATGAAATGAAGCCATTCCAGTGGTAATCTGGTTCTTTTTGTTTAAAATTGTATTGGTATGTGTTCTATTTGGTTAACTGTGTTATGTGTTTTATGGATGTCATTAGTGGAGGCAAATGAATGATTATGATTTGGGTATTGTATGAGACATCAGACTGAATATAGACTCAGTTGGGTTCAATTTTGAAAAATATTGTAGTTTTAGCTACACCAACCTCTTCTTGCCTGTCTGAAATGATTCCTCAGTTTTGGTGATCTGGTTACGATCATGTTTTCATTGTGTCATGTTCAGAGATGACCATGAGCATCCACTCTTTATCTGTAGTTGACGCAGATATACTGTAAATCTATATGCACTTTGCATTAGGGGTGGGTATCACAGAGTAACTTGCAGAGTAATAGCCTACTGTCCTGGGCCAGAATAACGATAATATCAACATACAGCAATTCTCTGATACTAAATACTTTCATCATCTGTGTAACTTAAAGCAACACTAAAGCATGCACGCTATTTGTTTATCCAGCACCGGCTTTGCAAATAACAATGTCCAAAGACACTAGAGTATGTTGCATGATTTCATGAAAGTATGATGTATTGCGACATCAGAAGCAAGTCAAATTTGTAGTTTCTTATATCTCATTCCATCAAACTACAAATCCGCTTCCAGATCTGGCAAACTTACATATAGACAGGTCATCTGCTGGAAACATTAGGCATAGTTTTTGGTCAAAGTTTTCTCCATGGATTCCTGGTCAGAACCCCTTGGAACAGATTCAAATTTGGGGCATGTTGAATTTTGTCCAAAAATCCAATATGGCTGCCGTATTCCAAAATGGCACATTTTTACACACTTTTTCCTATGCTATGGGGGAATTTCCAGTAAAAACAGTGTCATTTTAGCAAAAAACTGTCCTTTTCTATCAAATATATAAGTATTTTTCTAACAATTTTAAATAAAAATAAAATAAAAATCAGAATTTTGTCAGATATTTGTCAAATATCAGAAATAATCAAATTTCCTTCAAACATAAGCCTCTTACGGGTTAAATACAGTTCAAACAAATTGGATACCTTAACTTAAACAGATTACAACACATGGCATTTAGACATTTTCCCAAAAACTCAATATAAAAATTCAATAATATCCCCAAAATGGTGAATTTTTGGGTCTACACTTTTGGCTAAGCTAGAGGTTTTTTTTTATTAAAAACATTTTGAGAAATGTTAATTGATATAAGAAACAATATAGTTCCATAAAGGTGATGGAATTACAAAAAATACTATTTTATCACTCGGCTAGATATATTGTTACTATTACTATATTAATGATAGTAATTAGAGCTGCTGAGAGAACATGACATAAATCCAGAGATGGAAATGGTCTTAGTAACTACCAGTCTTTGCTATCATCTTTTTCATTCACTGTTAGACTTGCAAAAAAGACATTCTATCAGAGCAAGATTGAGAGCGCAACTGACAGTAGAAAACTTTTTCAACTTTCAAGTCTTTTCTCAATCCTCCACCACTGCCATACTTCACTGTCAGCAGATGACTTTCCACGTATTTTTGCCCATCCCTGCCTGTTCCCAGCATTAGCACAACACTTTGCGATGATTAGCTTGCAGTATTTTTAAAATACAAAAATACACACCAATAAAGTATTTTGATACAAAATACAGAGCCATTTCCTTCAACCTAATAAAATACAAATGACTAAATACTATTTTGCATTTGAAACACATATTACATGTTTCAGAAATACTACCCATCCCTGGGAACAGGCAGATTACATCTTTATAGTTGGCCATACAGTATAATGACATACTTAGGTTAATACTGTATTTCACCAGTTAGGGCACAAAAATGGCCAGTAGCTGCACTGTGTAGCCCATCTTGACATGTCTTTAAGTTTTGGGTTACAATATACAGGTAGTGGGCTCTCTGTAGATTTTAATGAGTAGGCCTAAGCCTAAAGTTACAGCATTTCTATCACAATTGACCAGACTTTGACCTTTTGTCTTCTTTTAACAAAATTCTGGCTATGATTGTTCCTTGTATTGCATCATGAGCCATCACTGCACCTATTGCATTCTATTGCAATCACTGTACCTATCACTGCACCTATTGCATTCTACTGTTGTTAGCCTTAAGCCTAGCTCATTATGTTGTACCACATCACCCTCCATTAGAAGTGCAATGAGCTGCATTGAGCATAATAAACTGCATTTAGAATTCCAAATCCATATTTCCAGATATTTTTGGTAAAAGTAACTAAAAAAAAGTAATACAATAGTAGTGTAATGCCTTACAATTCAGAGACAGTAATATTATAATGTAATGAATTACTTTGAAATGACAGTAATAAGTAATACATAATATATTACGATTTTGAAGTAACTTGCCCAACACTGATTAAACCACATGTCACTGCTTGACTAAAGGAAAAATATAGGCTACTGAACATGCATGGAGATCGTCATAGTTGACAGAAATTACGATACTGATTATATAATAACCTATAGGTCCAAATCTAAGTGTTGCTACAGCATGATACTGTGTGTTTGTTATTTATGGGGGGGGAATCAGGGGATTTTGGTATCGGTGGGCTTTGTGTGTGTGTGTGTGTGTGGGGGTCCAGTAGTGGGCCGGTCCAGGAGAAAATTGCCAGGGCCAAATTTTGTTCCCAGTCCGACCCTGAGTCCATCTGATCAATAAGTATGTGCCTGGACTCAATTCTATACACTATATTCTATAAAACAGTTAAAAAAGTTAAATAAAACACTCAAATTGTTATACAAAATATCAAAATTTGTTTTGTGTGTTCAGATGCCCTGTGTTAACAAAACCAAGAAGCCTCATGGTAGTGAGAATAAGTTAACAATATTTTTTAGAGAGAAGAATTGTCAATCGGTCATATTTGACTGCAAGCACAACAGGATAAGTGTTCAGTTTGATGAGCCCATTAGGAAAGCTTTGCCTGTGAATTGTTGGACTCTTTCTCTCCTCTTGAAGAGGTTTCTCTACTGCTTCAGCAAAGTCATCCAACAACATGCCCTTTGGATCCTGTCCCATCTATTCTTCTGCAGTCTGTCACACCTGCTGTTCTGCCAGCAGTCATGCATGTGTTTAATACTACTACACTCAGTTCTGGAATAGTTCCTTCTTCTTTTAAACAGGCAAGGGTTATGTCTTTGCTAAAAAAAAGTACACTTCATACAATTGATGAAGACCTACAGACCTGTCTCCCTTCTTCCTTTCTTGTTGGCTTTGGAGAAAGTGTTCTTCAAGCAAGTCTATGACTTCCTGTATCAGAACAAACTGCTAGACCATATATGCAGTCTGGTTTCAAGAGTGGTCATTCTACTGAAATTGCTCTGTCTGAGACTGAAGCATTGAGAGTAGCTAATGTAACCTATTTACCTAACCTATGTTCAGCCCTGCACATGCCCGGACTCAAACCCGTAAACAGCAGCACCTCAAATCAGGAGTCTGCTCAGTCATAATTCTACTAGACTTACCTGCAGCCTTTGATACTGTAAACCATGACATTCTCCTTTCTACACTGTCTGAACAGGGAATTTCTGGGAAAGATCTTGGTTTGAATCCTACCTTAAAAGGCGTTCTTTCAGTGTGTCTTGTATCAAAGTATCATGACCTCACCACAGGTGTGCCATAAGGATCAGTATTAGGGCACTATTTACACCACTTCCTTGCGTGAGACCATTTACTCCAATGGATTTGACTCACTGCTATGCGGACGGCTTTACCCATCTTTACCACCTGAGGACTGTTTCCCATCAGATTTCTGCATGCCTGATATTTCATTCTGGATCACAGACCGACATCTTCAACTTCATCTCTCAAAAACTGAGCTTTTGGTGTTTCCAGCTAAAACAGCTATTCCCCAACAGATTAACATCCAGCTTGACTCCTCTTCACTGACCCCAACTAGATTGGCACGTAACTTTGGCGTCATAATTGATGACCGACTTAATTTCTTTGAGCATGTAGCCTGAATTGCAAAATCGTGTTGGCTTGTCCTTTACAACATTAGGAAGATCAGACCTTATCTGATACAAGATTCCACACAACCATGGAAGGCCATGGCTATATCCAAACTGGACTATTGTATTTCACTGTTAGCTGGCCTGCCTGATTGTGTAGTAAGATCGTTGCAAATGATTCAGAATGCTGCAGCACGCCGGGTCTTCAATCAGCCAAAGAGTAACTCCTCTCCTACTCTACCTTGACTAATAATCTAATAATAGACCTTGGCCTATAGGACACTTACTGGATCTGCTTACGGCTATCTCAATTCTATGATCCAGCTGTACATCCCCAACCACTCACTGGGGTCATCTGATGAGCATCTGTTGTGTGGACCAGCCATAAACGCTAGATCAAATTCAAGACTCTTTTCCTCAGTGGTAACTCGTTGGTGGAATGAGTAGCCCAGTGCTCTCCTTCTTGTGATAGTTTAGGCCTAAAATCCCACATTTTGGGGATATTATTGATTTTTGGGGGCTTTTTTATGCCTTTAATGCAACAGGATGGAGAGTGACAGGAAGTGAGTGGGAGAGAGAGTTGGGGTGGGATCCGGAAAGGACCAGCGGGGAATCGAATCACTGCCGGTCATCGGATGCAGGTGCCCCAGCCAGTTAGTTTAGGCCCAAAAACGGCTGGGGCCATATTATTGAATTTATATTGAGTTTTTGGGAAAATGTCTAAATGCCATATGTTTTAATCTGTTTAAGTTAAGGTACCCAATTTCAGTGGCGGACCGTGCGTTCAGTGGTTAGGCCTTCAGTGATGAAAACTATGTTTTGACAAAAAAATAATAATAGGGGGGCGTTCCGGGGGGGATACCCCCTGAAGATTTTTTTTGCATTTTAGCGTTAAAATGTGCAATTTCCCAGCATTTCACGGTGGGGGTTTTCTCTTTCTCACGCATCTGTGTAGCACTCTAGAATCTTCGTTAGACAAACAAGTAATGTTCCGAGCTGAATTCCGCATTGCTTAGATCTTTATTAGGCGAATAGCACCCGGCCATCATCCTGCAAAGTGAATAGGCTGCTAGGCTAGGCTACTTATTTATCACCCATATTCATTACAATCTGCTGCCTGCTACTGTCCGGTGAAGACGTGCAATTTAGTCCATGTCATATTGAAAGTGAACACCAAGTGCGCTCAAGTATGGGTTTGTGCAGACTATTTTGAAATATTTAGGCTATCGGTTGCTTAACTTATGTTCATGACTTGCACACACATAGGCTATGGCACTGCCACAGGTTTACAATGATGTGTTCATTTAATAGTTTAATCTGACATCAGCAACTTGCTTCAGACTGTTTGTAGGGCTCTCCTATTTAGCTGTAGTTTTAACGTTAACGTTACAGTGCAACTGTTTTAGGTTGTGTTGCTGCTCTGATTACTCAAAAGCTAATGTGGAACTACAATAGGCTATCCTACAGTGTTTGCCAAACGTATTTATGAGAAAGTGTCTCAACAGAAAATGCTAAGAAAATTTCTCAGCACACCATGATATTAAAAATAAAAGTCAGAAAATGTATTGCCCTATGCTGCTACTACTTACCTATTTCATAATGTCTGATGGCCTCCGCATTGATTTCACCAATAATGTCCACAAAACACAGATATATAAATAGTCAGACTAATTAGCAGGGCAGGAAACCAAGGCAAATGACAATTTTCACATAAATACCGATCCAGACAGCTTCACCAAAGCCACATCAACTCACACACAACTTCAAGCTAGCATACAATCTAGTAGTAACCAAGCACTGCGGTTTGCAAGCAGCACAAAAACACTTTTTATATAGAAATGGGCCAGATTACAAGCATGTATTACAAGTCTATGTTATCAAATAAACATGAAAAAAACTTACCAATTCCTGCATAGGCTACTGACCGGCGCTACGTGCAGAGCTTAGCTGACATTATGTGCATCTTGCTAACATGTAGTCCAGTTGACACTGTAACTTTACATGATATAATTTTGCTTAATGAAGGCTTATCAATATATATATTTTTAAACAAAAACGGTCAATATACTGTCCATAGCTATAACCAAAGCCATGTCAGTGTGACATGTACTTTTCCAGTGAATGTCAGTCTGACTGACAGAAGTCAAATAGATAGCGTCAAAATTCGTGATGAACGGTTCCGGGTATTCTTTTCGAACATTGCAGGCCCAACTGCAGTCAGACCTGCCTTCCTCGCCATAATAGGTTGATTTGATTGGCTGGCCTGATGCGGGCCTTAACAAGGGAAGACATGCGATTGGATAAAAATGTATCGCACGCCCTCACTATTTGTTCACACAATCTGTCAATCAAATATAGCGGACAGCGGTAGGATATGTTTAGCCTAGTCAAGAACGATCGGGGAGGGAAGGAATAATAAATGGTAAAGTAAAATGTTATTAAAAGACACTAATTTTTTTCATTCGTTTGAAAAAGTTGGCCTTAAAGGTAAATTGTCCGCCACTGCCCAATTTATTTGAACTGTATTTAACCTGTAAGAGGTTTATTTGACAAAATCTGATGATATGATATCTGACAAAATTATAATTTTTTAATGATTTAAAATTGTTAGAAAAAATACTAAGCACAGTTTTTTTGCTAAAATGACACTGTTTTTACGAGAATTGTCCCCATAGCATAGCAAAAAGTGTGTAAAAATGTGCCATTTTGGAATACGGCGGCCATATTGGATTTTTGGACAAAATTCAACATGCCCCAAGTTTTAATCTGTTCCAATAGGGGTTCTGACCAGGAATCCATGGAGAAAACTTTGACCAAAAACTAGGCCTAATGTTTCCAGCAGATGACCTGTCTAATAGTGCAGTTATAGCCGATAGAGGGCGGCGAAGCAAATGCAGAAGTGCCGTTTACCCTGTTATGAGTTGATGAACCACTGAAACAATTTTGAAAACATTATTTTAAGGTGCAAAACACTCTTTGGTGTTGCTTTAAGAAGAAAAAATACCGCTAAGCAGGAAAAATACCATTTAAAGGTACTCTAAGCGATGTTACACGGTTTCTAAGCTAAAACATTTTTTGTCATACTGCAAGCATCACCTCACCATCTGCTAGCTGCCTGTGCCCTGAATACACTGTAATTCAAAGGCTCCAAAAACGGCAACAAAAACAGCTTGGTCCAACTTTAAACCATAAAAACATAACAAATTGTTCCACCCAATCACTGAGGAAATACGTGTTTAGGAGAGTTTCAATTGCACAGGAGGGAGGGGGAGGGAGTAGCGAGCTAGCTCTCTGTTTTGTTTGAACGTCAACAGAAGTGACGTTACCCAACATCGCTTAGAGCACCTTTAAAAGCCAAAACTTATCTGTGAGTATTTGCACTGTGCACCATTTTCTCCCTGTCAGTTTCTTCTGCAAGATATGCTGCACCATGAGAAGTCATGAAGTGGTGACTAGTACATCAGATTGGTTTGGCCAAACTGGCTATCTATTAAGAGCTCCTCCATGTTTTGGTTAAAAAAGATCAGTATTTGGTACTAATGTATCCATGCTGTATCACAAGCATATTTCAATATGATACATATCGATATTCATTTTTTTCCTTTTCCTTTTCCTTTACACGTACTGTATAGCAGCAGGAGTGGACATCATGACCCCTCCTGTTGTGGCTAGGTATGACTTTTTATTAGAAGCAAGCTTGGGGCAAGACCTCTGCTTCCTAACCCCCATCATAGGCAGGCCAGACATGATTATTAATGCGGACACATGCATCACGTGTAACCAGGGGCAGCATCAGCTGGGGCATCATGGAGTGAGTCAGATGAAGTCTATTACCACCCATCCCCTCCAGTCAGGGCTGTAGAGCCATAACCCAGAAGGACACTCAATCCAACAGCCTGCTACTTAGCACAAACTCAATAGACCCAGGGCCATATGGGCCACGCATTATTCATTCCAGATGTGTCGGCAACTTCATCAGGATTAATTGGGCTGGTAACAAGAATACTAATCAGCAGCCCAGTGCAAGGCTGATCAACATGACAAATAATTGACTGATGAACATGGCAAATGGTTGACTGATCAACATGGTTAACGATAGATAGATAGATTGATAGATAGATACATACATACATACATACATACATACATACATACATGCATACTGTTGTTTAACATACAGCATACACTCTTGCCAGTTTTGTGGAGGACGGTAGTGCAACATTGAATTCCTGAAGTACCATAGACATCCTTGGGAGGGTAGACATATCATTGTAGAGAAACCCCTCTTCTCACGGCAGTAGTAGCTGATACTGGCTATCCAGCACTGGGCCCTCGGAACCTGGACCAGATCAGGGCTAGATGCTATAGTGTGAATTAGGGCTAGGTCTACTCTCTCTATCTCTCTATCTCCATGTCTCTCTGTGTATGTCGCTCTGCACCCCCCCCCCCATTCTCTCTGTCTATCTCTTTTGCATTCTCTCTCAGCTTATTACTTGTGTATGCCTTGTGTATGTCTCTCTTTCTCCCTGTCTTCTCAACTGCCCATTCTCTTGTGGACAGCATACCTCTCTTCCATCATTTGCCTCCTCTGCCTCACACTCATTCTCTTTCAAGCTCATTTGCTGTGCCATTGCATAAGCGATAGGACAGTCTGTAGCTGTCACACTAAAACAAAACAGATTGTTTACTCTTTTGTTTACCCCTCATCTATTGTTTACTCCATCTCCAGATGACAGTGAGTGGCATAGGGTGCCTACCGGTATATAGCTGGCTGTACTTAGGTGTTAGAAATATCACTGCAGAAATGTAAAGAGGTGGGACAAGACATGTCACTTTAAAAACATAAGGAAAATACTTTTGAACAGTGGGCATTGGGTTATTCTCATTTATTCTATTTATTGGAAATATTTGGTTTTAAACAAACCGTAAAACACAGCACAGCAGATCAAGTAAGAGCTCAACTAAAAAAACTTCACACCAATAAGGCAGCGGGGCCTGACACCCTAGTGAGCTTAATGACTACAGACCTGTCGCTCTAACATCACATGTGATGAAGACAATGGAGCGACTGGTCTTAGGTATGCTCAGACCCCAGGTACGCCATGCACTAGAGCCGTTACAGTTTGCATACCAGGAGAAAGTGGGCGTGGACGATGCCATCACTTATCTTCTACACAGGACACATTCTCACCTAGACAAGGGGAAAAGTGCTGTGAGAATCATGTTCTTTGATTTCTCAAGTGCTTTTAACACCATCGAACCCCTCAGACTGGGAGACAAGCTCTTGCAGATGGGTGTGGATCCTCACCTGGTAACCTGGATTACAGATTACCTGACCGGGCGACCACAGTTCGTCAGACTGAAGAACTGTCTCTCTGACACTGTGATCAGCAGCACCGGAGCGCCACAGGGAACTGTGCTCTCTCCAGTCCTGTTCACCCTGTACACATCTGACTTCTGCTACAATACCGAGTCATGCCACATGCAGAAGTTTTTTGACGATACTGCAATTGTGGGGTGTATCAGGAATGGGCAGGAGGAGGAGTACAGGAGCCTGGTGGAGGACTTTGTGCAATGGTGCAAACTCAATCATCTTCAACTCAACACTTCAAAGACCAAGGAGATGGTGGTGGATTTCCGCAGGTCTAAGCCCACTCTGCTACCAGTCTCCATTGATGGGGTCAATGTGAGGTGGTAAGCACCTACAAGTATCTGGGTCTCCACCTGGACAATAAACTGGACTGGTCAGCCAACACTGACGCACTCTACAAGAAAGGGCAGAGCAGGCTGTACTTCCTGAGGAGGCTGTGGTCCTTCAATGTGTGCAGCAAGCTCCTCAGGATGTTCTACCAGTCTGTTGTTGCCAGCGTCCTCTTCTATGCAGTGGTATGCTGGGGAGGAAGCATAAATAAGAAGGATGCGGGGCGACTTGACAGGCTGGTAAGGAAAGCTGGCTCTGTAGTGGTAGCTGAACTGGAGTGCATCACTTGAATATCTGACAAAAACACCCTGAACAAACTGATCAACATCTTGGACAATGAGTGTCATCCACTCCACAGCACTATTGTAAAGCAGAAGAGCCTGATCAGCTGGAGACTTCGCTCACTGCCTTGCACAACAGACAGACTGAGGAAGTAATTTGTCCCCAGGGCCATTGAACTGTTCAATGCTTCACTTAAGGGAAGAGGAGAGATAGACTTCTCCGCACTGTCTGCCTCTTCACCCCCTCCATGTTTGGATACTGTCTGTCCACTAGCCACTTTTTACCACTGTCTTTCTGCCTCACTGTTTGCGTGCTATATTAGCACATATGCATAACCCCTCCCCCCATGCCACAGCCGAACTGTGGCCACACTTATACCTTTTCTTAATATAGTTATATATATAGATATATAGATATATATATTGACTTTATTCTTGCACTGTTACACTGTTGGACTTACTTATTTGCACCATCACCATGACACTCACTCACACAGAGCACCTTACCTTACCTTACTATGCACAGAGAATCACAGGCTCAGTCCCTGCCTCAGTCATTGCAAGCGCCTCTTGATTGATTAATCACCACTATGTGGATACTGTTTTTAGAGTTGATTTAGATTAAGTGTTATTTAATATAATTTGTATTTTAATATATTCTTTATCTTCTACTGTCCTTATTGCTTAGTTGTGTTTTTATATTAAATACTTTTAATTACTTTTTTCTGCTGTTAGTGAATATGTGTGTGATGTCTGTATGCTACTGAGACCCTGAATTTCCCCTAGGGATCAATAAAGTATCTATCTATCTATCTATCTATCTATCTATCTATCTATCTATCTATCTATCTAAAACCATGGCTTCCCAGACTGAGACTGACATTGAGAATGGTAAAGAAACCTCACACCCAGACATCAAACCACTTGACATTGAAGCTCAGTTACTTTCACAGACTCCAAATGTGTCATGTGTCACCTTCCACTTCTTGTACCACTCTCTGTCATCATGTGCACATACACTATGTGTGTGTGTGTGTGTGTGTACTGTATGTGAGAGAGTGTTTGAGCTCAGATGACAAATATGACCCCTAGTCTCCATTAACCCATTCCCTCACAAGTCCTTCCACCTCCTCTTCCAGCTGAGGAGCGCTGATGTGACAGACACTCGTCCACAGTGGCGTTAACCACGCAGCCTTCGGTCTGATCTCTCCAGTCAGGCCCGCAGATGGGCCTGTGTCTGTAGGCGTGTGGTTCTGTCATGGTGCTGTCATGATAAGTTCCTTACAGTCACTCTGGGTCTTTGTTTTCTGAAGGGACTGATCTCCACAAATGCATTTTCTACTCTACAACTCCTTGGCTTTGTCTAGTACTCTTGTGGTTCAATGTAGTAGCTTCAGTTTATGAAGTATCTCAAAGTTGTCAACAAAGTTTCATATGACAGATTATTAATTGTTACTGGGAGACTAATTTGACGAAATGGAAGTTAACATGGACATTAATGAAGGATTCCTGGAGCACAGCTAGAGCTATTCTGACTGGCAATCTCCCATGACTTAAGAACTGTCCTAGATAGCTTCTAATTATTACCTCTGATTTGAGCTGTAGAGGGGAAAATCCCAGAGGTGTGTTCAAATTAGCAAACAAAGGCAAACATTATTGTATATTTTTAACAAACATGGATGCTAGACTAAAGGTTACATTTTGAATGTAACAATTAGGGATACATTTTAAATTGAACAATTGGCAATGTTTACACACACAACAAATCATCAAAAATCAAGTTAATACACTCAAAAATATTTTATGGAAATGCCTTGAAATGCTACATGTTCTACATTACATCTCTGATGTAATGCCATTTGTCCAAATGAGATAGCTGTGACATATAGCCCAGTGCAGTACATATACTTGTGAAATCTTACTGTGGGGAATTTCAAACTGGCTTGAGTGCAATTCAAAGATTCAAAAGTATTGTTTGTTAAGTCATGTGAGTTGTGTGTGCGTATTGCTTCTGTGCACATGTGTTTGTTAGAGTATGTGTGTGTGTGTTTGTGTGTGTAATTGTGATTGTATTGCACAGTGCAGTTATCTGGAGGCAGTGCTTGTAGCTGGAGAGATGGTTAGTGGTGGCGGCAGCCTACAGAGCCCCTGGGGCAAGGAGATCACTTCATAGACCTCACGCTGGTGATCTGTTTAAACCAATTAAAAATGTGCTGTCCCACAGCTGTTTGTGCAAAAAGAGGTCACCGCCGATGTGCGTGTATGTGTGTGTGTGTGTGTATTCATTTGTTGTCTGTTCATGTGTGTGTGGGTGTCTGCATGCATCATGACCTTAAATGATTTTCATCTTAGGGAGTGGCGCGTCCTGTTGATTTGCTGACCTTTGGAGAAATTGGATTGGATTTTTATTAGATTGTTAAAAAAGTCACCCTGAGTGTGCCTGTATCGGACTGACCTTTAAAGCAAACACACTCAAAGTGAGAAGAATGAGACATACACAGTGACATAAGACCCCTGCTCTATACACTCACATACAGTAAAGAAAGCTCAGAAGTAGTACTTCTTCAGAAGAAACTGAAACTGAGCAAACATTGTGGAAAGGTCTGAAAGACCTAAATTGAAATATCAATGAAGTCTGACAGATAATAACGTCAAGCTAGCCGGTTGATGTAGCCACCCGTACACATACTTCTTAAAACAATTTAATGGACAATAATGTTATCATATCAACAAAAAGAAGCATATGGAAGGCCTATACTTCAGTAGTGAGAAGTATATAAAATATGTAGAAGTCCTATAATCCTATAAGCATACCGTATGTATCAAAAAGTCCTATGTATCTAGTCCTATGTATCAAAAAGCTTCTAGAAGGTTCATGACTGTGACAGAACACCACTGAGTGAGTGAGCGCCTGTGATTCTCTCCCCATGGCCATCTGGAGCTCCGTCCCCCATCATCATCATCTCCACTCTGCCCAAAGCAGAGATCTCCCCATCCCACGGCTCTGCCAGAGAGCATAACGTAATCCCACAGATTACATAATTTCCCACCCAGTCTGCCTGCACTGAGCCTGGGATTATTCCACTCTGAACTGGCACACACCCGTGTGACAAACAAGGAGTGGATTGCTTGTGTGTGAGAGGATTTCTGACGGGAGCTGACTTGGCGCATCTCTGGCACAGATTTGGACCGCAGCCTGGGAGAGAACAGTGTAGAGGGTCCGACTTTGTGAATTCACTGGTCCCCAGTGGAATCCACTGGCCGGATGTGCGCTATGGAAGCTCCAGTTTTGGTGAGAATTCCATCATGCTGAGACCAGAGAATAGGCAGAGCCCACTAGGATATCCCTGTCGTTCTGCACTATTTAGGGATTACACAGAAAACAATCAGGCCCTTGGGGCGGAGAGGGGACCCACACAGAGTTAATACACGGCAAGCCAGCTGCTAAGACCAGCAATACAGTATGGGAGCTTGCAGCGCCAGACGGCCTTGATGCAGGTCATGGTTAGCAATCCGCCAGGCAGGCCAGCGGTGTGGGAGCCAGAGGACTGAGAGGGCACGCCTCAGAGAGCCCGGAGCATTTACACTGCCCAGTGGAGGACAGCAGACAGATGAAACTGTCAGTCTCCCTGCTAGTGACACAGCATGCTAAACTTCATACCTCACAGGGGGGAACAGATGCTTGTGCGGTAGGTCAGGAGACCCGCTCATGTGGGATAAGCTGCAGTTTACGAAAATGGTTTCAAACTGAGGACTCAACAAAAAAGGAGAAATATAGCACAGGAGAAATATATACTTGAAGCAATGACTATATGCCAAGGTAGCGTGTTTGAGAGCACATTTAATTTCAGTTGGCAACTATACTGTTGAGAATAGCTTTCCTGTGAAAGAAGCCATAATGTAATGAGTTGATGAGAATTGTTTGTTGTTTGGGGAAAACAGATAGATGTTCATTTGGAGGGTAAGATAAAGAAAAGGAAAATCAAAAGATGGCATGACCTCTTTCATCCTGATAACATTCACATTCACTTATGGTTTGTGACACGCTGTGTTGCCATTGGACATGCACAGCCTCACTAACACATTTAGCTGCTTTCACCCAGGGAGGACAGGCATTTAGGGCATCATGGCTGCTGTTCAACCACCCTCATGTCCTCTGCCATGTTCTTACATTAGTTCTTTCTCATGCCACTCTTAATTGGTTTTCTGTCTGAGAACTTCTTTCCTACTCCACCTCTCACCCCTACAACTCCCACTTTTCTCTTTGCAGTAATTACAGTGCATGCAAATGCACTGTATTGTTATTCCTTAGGCTTCTTCTGACTTATTTTTATTCTCTATTATTATTATTCTTCCAGGCCCTAATTTGACTCGAACCGCTTATCGTAGAACTTTCGTTCTATGACTTTTCATATTTCTACGACTTTTACTTTTTGAGATATTAAATAAAAACTAAACTTAAAATTCCTATAGACTTAACATTGGCTTTATGACATCATAATAGGCTATTAAGGAATTAGAATGCAATCAACTGCACCTGTGTTCTCTCACTGACTGCCTGCAGCAACTTCAATGGAACCTCTTCTCCATGTCCCTCTCCATTCAACTGAATAGCTCACTTCTCATCCCAACTTTCTTTCACTTCTTTTTCTTCACTTTCCCTCATTTTCTCCACAGTCCAGTCTGTAATTTCGATCTCTTTGTATGTCTGGAACATGTGAAGAAATTGACAATAAAGCTGACTTTGACTTTGACTTTTGACTTTGACTTTTCTCTATCCCTCTCTCTATTTCTCCAAATTTGAATAACTTTTAACTATTTTTACTTTTTTTTACTATTTATACTATTTTAGCATAGCAACCACTATAATTACCCTAGCAACAGCCTAGCAACCACCTTAAGTACCCTAGCAACAACCTAGCAACCACCTTAAGTATCCTAGCAACAACCTAGCAACCACTTTTTATAGTGTAGTAACCACTATAATTACCCTAGCAACAACCTAGCAACCACCTTAAGTACCCTAGCAACAACCTAGCAACCACCTAGCAACCACTTTTATAGCATAGCAACCACTATAATTACCCTAGCAACAACTTAGCAACCACTTTTATAGCATAGCAACCACTATAATTACCCTAGCAACCAACCTAGCAACAACTTTGCATGCACTGTATTTCCTTCAGGAAATGCTTTTCTAGTTGTAATCAAGAATCATGCTGGAGAGAGATGGGCTTAGGATAAAGGGGTAGCAGGACTAATTAAAAAGTTCAACATTCGGGGCGTGTCATTGTTTTTTCTTTTGTTTGTTTTTTTTTTTTTGTTCCTGTTTGTTTGCTTTCTGAGCTTATAGGTAAACTCTCTTTTTCTCTCTTAAACTATTTCTATCTGTTTCACTATTGAGGTTGAAGATTGGTCCCTGTCAGTTGCCCCATGTGACATAACGGATGTTGGTCTCGTTTTTAGCCCGGGCCCTACGCCAAATCATTATTATCACACAGGAGAGAGTGGGAAGTGTGTCTGGCCTCTGTTAGAGAGGTGAGGGTGGTGGTGTGTGTGTGTGTGTGTGTGTGTGTGTGTGTGTAATGGGGCAACTGGACACAGTCCAGTCAGTAATAGGCTCTGATGGACAGAGGTAGGACATTCAGTGCTTGTAGCCAGAAGAGGAGAGGAACATACACACACACACACACACACACACACACACACACACAAACACACACTCACAATGTTTGTGCCCTTTCCATCCCTCTCCTCATTTTGTGCTGGCCTTTGTCTCTTGCCAGGCAGCTCTCAGGGATTGTCTGGGGAGGAGGGTGAAGTGCTCGCCATGTTTCCTTTTACAAAAAAAAAATAGACTGGAGAGATTAGAGAAATCTTGGTTAGTCCATAGGAAATAGTTTAGTGTACACACACACACACACACACACACACACACAGAATACACAAAAACACACATGCACACACGACTGCACGCGTACACACACAAATTACCACTCAGTATGCTGCATGGTGCATGCTCACATCAGTAGGCTGCAGTTAGAATTCAAAATAACATTTCTTCATACTTCAACTTCCTCACCACTGGTGGGAAAGAGTGATGGTAATGAGAATAGGAGGAAGGGAAGGAAAGAAAGAAAGACAAAGAAAAGGGAGCATATATGAGAGTTGAATGCTGTGGGCAATTGAAGTGATGGCTGAGGTCATTAATCACAGGAGAGGCCATTCTATTTACCCAGGGGCCTGACGGATCATGCCACCGCCTCTCAGAGAGCATACATTTCTCTCTCTCTGCCTCTCTCTCTCTTTCTTTCCCTCTCTCTTTCTATCTATCTATCTGTCTGTCCGTCTTTCACATTTTGATCAGAAGGATGATTTTCATGATAGTAGTAAAACAGCCTGAAAGTGTTACTTGTCAACATAACACTCTACACCATGCTTCTTTGAATGTGTTTCCAAACAAAAATACAAACATGACATGCATACTACATTTACTTTTGTAACTTTGAATATAGAATAAATGTTTTTCATTTTGGAAAC